>NW_020824893.1:2500-5000 GCF_003285875.2 Drosophila novamexicana
ATCTCGGCAAAAGGTGAAGCGAGCTACTCAGAGATACTGAGAAAAGTTAAAGCCGATGAGAAACTGGGCGAGCTCGGAAAAGCGGTGTCAAAAATAAGGAGGACACAAAAAGGAGAACTGCTACTTCAGCTTAGGAATTCGGGAGAGAATACCACAGCATTTAGGAGCCTGGTGGGCGAAACGCTAGGCGAAAATGCAGAGGTCCGGACGCTGTCCCACCGAGTCTCCATTGAGTGCAAGGACCTGGACGAGATCACGACCAGAGAGGACATATGCGAGGCGATGAGGGGTCAAATCCAAATATTGGACATAACCCCAGAGAATATTAGCCTCCGTAAGTCGTATGGCCAAACACAAACGGCGACTATAAGACTACCAGCGGAAAGCGCAAAAAAGGCCCTCTCGGTAGGTTTCCTGAAAGTTGGCTGGGTCAACTCAAGAATCCGCGAGCGGATAAACATCACCAGATGTTTCAGATGCCTCGAGTTTGGCCACCTTGCAAGACACTGCAAGAGTGAACTGGACAGATCGAATCTGTGCCGACGATGCGGAGGAAAGGACCATCTGGCTAAGGACTGCAAACAAGAGCCACAGTGCATGCTCTGCAAGGACAGGAAAAATGACCCCAATCACATTGCCGGTAGCGGCAGATGCCCCGTGTTTAGGAGCGCCCTGGCCAACAGAAAATGAAGTTCACTCAGTTAAACCTCAACCACTGCGAGGCTGCTCAGGCCCTGCTGTCGCAAGCAACACGGGAGAGAAACACTGACGTCGCAATAATCTGCGAGCCATACAAGCCTATCGCAGGAAGCGGCTGGGTGGCAAGTAAATGCGGAAAAGCGGCCATCTGGTCCCTCAACTCATCGCTCCAGGAAGTCAGAGCATCACACGAAGGATTCGTCAGAGCGAAAATTAATGGAATCACCATTTACAGTTGCTACGCACCCCCAAGCTGGGAACTGCGGCGGTTCCAAAACATGCTGGAGGAAATATCAGAAGACGCTCGCAACAGAGCTCCCCTCGTCATAGCAGGAGACTTTAACGCCTGGGCCATGGAATGGGGAAGCAAGGAAACCAACGCGAGAGGGACCACCCTGCTAGAAGAGTTCGCGGCGATCGACCTGGGCCTTGCAAACGACGGGCAGGAGCTCACGTACTGCAAGGCCGGTAGAGGCTCTATTATAGACCTCACCCTGCTCAGCAGCTCACTCCATAGGCTAACCACATGGAAAGTCAGCAATGAATTCACATTCAGCGACCACCAAGCAGTGCATTTCGAGATCCACGGGAGGACGGAGAAAACTGCAGCCCAAAACAACAGGCCCCAAATGGAAGGACAACTGCCTAGACAAGGAAACATACACGGATTCCCTACGTCATGCTCGATTGACTGGGGCCACGGAGTCAGCAGAAGACATGGCACGGCAGCTTATGGAAAACATCTCGGACGCGTGCGACTTATCCATGCCCAGGAGGAAGCCAAACAGAAGAGGAGCACCTTGCTACTGGTGGAACGAGGAAATCAGCGACCTAAGGAAGGCCTGCCTACGCGCTAGAAGACGCTCCCAACGAGCCCGAGGCCGCCCAGACTTTGCATCTAGGCTGGATGACCTGCGGGCAGCCAAGCGATACCTCAAAAGAAGTATCAAACAAAGCAAATCCAGCTGCTTCCAGCAAATATGCGACGAGGCCGACGTAAACCCGTGGGGCACGGCGTATAAGGTAGTCACGAAGAAGATACGCAGCCAGCGAACAACCCGTGTGACCTGTCCTACCGCACTCGCCACTATAGTTGAGGCACTGTTCCCCCATCACCCAAGATTGGAGGTCGTCAGCCGCTCACGAAGCACGGAACTGGTGCAGCAGGTGTCGACAGACGAAGTGGTAGTGGCAAGCAAGAAGCTAGACGACAAAAAGGCTCCAGGACCAGATGGGGTGCCAAACAAGACGCTAAAGTTAGCCATGCTGACGAAACCCGACGCCTTCGCCGAGACATACAATAGATGTCTGCAGGACGGTGTATTTCCCAAGAGATGGAAGCGACAGAAATTAATCCTCCTACCGAAAGGGGATAAGCCAATAGAGGAACCCTCGGGATACAGGCCAATCTGCCTACTGGACACGGCGGGAAAGGTTCTGGAGAGGATCGTGTACAACCGACTAATAAGAGTGGTTGAAGAGAAAGAGGCCCTGTCCAAACAGCAATACGGATTTCGTAAGGCTAGATCTACGGTCGACGCAATTAAGGCGGTGGTAGATATTGCTACTAAAGCAATAGAGGGTACCCGATGGAGGTGGGGAGAGAAGGAGTACTGCGCGGTGGTTACGTTGGACATCCGCAACGCCTTTAACTCAGCAAGCTGGTCTCGAATACTGGAAGCCTTAGACCGAATAGGGATACCGTCCTCCCTTTTCCGTATAATATCCAACTACCTGTCCGATCGACTATTAACTTATGATACGGAAGACGGTACTAGGAGTTACATGGTCACAGCAGGGG
>NW_020824893.1:15000-17500 GCF_003285875.2 Drosophila novamexicana
AGCTCGGAAAAGCGGTGTCAAAAATAAGGAGGACACAAAAAGGAGAACTGCTACTTCAGCTTAGGAATTCGGGAGAGAATACCACAGCATTTAGGAGCCTGGTGGGCGAAACGCTAGGCGAAAATGCAGAGGTCCGGACGCTGTCCCACCGAGTCTCCATTGAGTGCAAGGACCTGGACGAGATCACGACCAGAGAGGACATATGCGAGGCGATGAGGGGTCAAATCCAAATATTGGACATAACCCCAGAGAATATTAGCCTCCGTAAGTCGTATGGCCAAACACAAACGGCGACTATAAGACTACCAGCGGAAAGCGCAAAAAAGGCCCTCTCGGTAGGTTTCCTGAAAGTTGGCTGGGTCAACTCAAGAATCCGCGAGCGGATAAACATCACCAGATGTTTCAGATGCCTCGAGTTTGGCCACCTTGCAAGACACTGCAAGAGTGAACTGGACAGATCGAATCTGTGCCGACGATGCGGAGGAAAGGACCATCTGGCTAAGGACTGCAAACAAGAGCCACAGTGCATGCTCTGCAAGGACAGGAAAAATGACCCCAATCACATTGCCGGTAGCGGCAGATGCCCCGTGTTTAGGAGCGCCCTGGCCAACAGAAAATGAAGTTCACTCAGTTAAACCTCAACCACTGCGAGGCTGCTCAGGCCCTGCTGTCGCAAGCAACACGGGAGAGAAACACTGACGTCGCAATAATCTGCGAGCCATACAAGCCTATCGCAGGAAGCGGCTGGGTGGCAAGTAAATGCGGAAAAGCGGCCATCTGGTCCCTCAACTCATCGCTCCAGGAAGTCAGAGCATCACACGAAGGATTCGTCAGAGCGAAAATTAATGGAATCACCATTTACAGTTGCTACGCACCCCCAAGCTGGGAACTGCGGCGGTTCCAAAACATGCTGGAGGAAATATCAGAAGACGCTCGCAACAGAGCTCCCCTCGTCATAGCAGGAGACTTTAACGCCTTGGCCATGGAATGGGGAAGCAAGGAAACCAACGCGAGAGGGACCACCCTGCTAGAAGAGTTCGCGGCAATCGACCTGGGCCTTGCAAACGACGGGCAGGAGCTCACGTACTGCAAGGCCGGTAGAGGCTCTATTATAGACCTCACCCTGCTCAGCAGCTCACTCCATAGGCTAACCACATGGAAAGTCAGCAATGAATTCACATTCAGCGACCACCAAGCAGTGCATTTCGAGATCCACGGGAGAGGACGGAGAAAACAGCAGCCCAAAACAACAGGCCCCAAATGGAAGGACAACTGCCTAGACAAGGAAACATACACGGATTCCCTACGTCATGCTCGATGGACTGGGGCCACGGAGTCAGCAGAAGACATGGCACGGCAGCTTATGGAAAACATCTCGGACGTGTGCGACTTATCCATGCCCAGGAGGAAGCCAAACAGAAGAGGAGCACCTTGCTACTGGTGGAACGAGGAAATCAGCGACCTAAGGAAGGCCTGCCTACGCGCTAGAAGACGCTCCCAACGAGCCCGAGGCCGCCCAGACTTTGCATCTAGGCTGGATGACCTGCGGGCAGCCAAGCGATACCTCAAAAGAAGTATCAAACAAAGCAAATCCAGCTGCTTCCAGCAAATATGCGACGAGGCCGACGTAAACCCGTGGGGCACGGCGTATAAGGTAGTCACGAAGAAGATACGCAGCCAGCGAACAACCCGTGTGACCTGTCCTACCGCACTCGCCACTATAGTTGAGGCACTGTTCCCCCATCACCCAAGATTGGAGGTCGTCAGCCGCTCACGAAGCACGGAACTGGTGCAGCAGGTGTCGACAGACGAAGTGGTAGTGGCAAGCAAGAAGCTAGACGACAAAAAGGCTCCAGGACCAGATGGGGTGCCAAACAAGACGCTAAAGTTAGCCATGCTGACGAAACCCGACGCCTTCGCCGAGACATACAATAGATGTCTGCAGGACGGTGTATTTCCCAAGAGATGGAAGCGACAGAAATTAATCCTCCTACCGAAAGGGGATAAGCCAATAGAGGAACCCTCGGGATACAGGCCAATCTGCCTACTGGACACGGCGGGAAAGGTTCTGGAGAGGATCGTGTACAACCGACTAATAAGAGTGGTTGAAGAGAAAGAGGCCCTGTCCAAACAGCAATACGGATTTCGTAAGGCTAGATCTACGGTCGACGCAATTAAGGCGGTGGTAGATATTGCTACTAAAGCAATAGAGGGTACCCGATGGAGGTGGGGAGAGAAGGAGTACTGCGCGGTGGTTACGTTGGACATCCGCAACGCCTTTAACTCAGCAAGCTGGTCTCGAATACTGGAAGCCTTAGACCGAATAGGGATACCGTCCTCCCTTTTCCGTATAATATCCAACTACCTGTCCGATCGACTATTAACTTATGATACGGAAGACGGTACTAGGAGTTACATGGTCACAGCAGGGGTCCCACAGGGGTCGGTCTTGGGACCACTCCTGTGGAACATAATGTACGACGAGGTGCTCAGAGTACAA